>NW_027331922.1:1523348-1535848 GCF_048418815.1 Hemitrygon akajei
TCCGCCCGCACCGTCCCATCACACACTCCCGGGGTCAGACACAGAGTGAAGTTCCCATCACAATGACCCAAAATGCACGAACTTCTTGAGAAACAGCGCGAATGTCCCACTCTGGATCCCACTACCAAGCACATCTTTCCCTCCTCCCCCTCTTTCTGCTTTCCACAGGGATCGCTCCCTACACGACTCCCTGGTCCACTCGTTCCACTCCCACCCCCAAACTCTTCTCACCGATCCCCCTCCTGGCACTTATCTTGTAAACGGAACAATTGCTACACCTGCTCTTACACTTCCTCCCTCACCACCATTCAGGGCCCCAGATAGTCATTCCAGGTTAGGCGACACTTCACCTGTGAGTCGGCTGGTGTGGTATACTGCGTCCGGTGCTCCCAGTGTTGCCTTTTATATATTGGTGAGACCCGACGCAGACTGGGAAACCGTTTCGCTGAAAACCTACACTCGGTCCACCAGAGAAAGCAGGATCTCCCAGTAGCCACACATTTTAATTCCACGTCCCATTTCCATTCCGATATGTCTATCCATGGCCTCCTCTACTGTCAAGATAAAGCCACACTCAGGTTGGAGGAACAACACCTTATATACGGGATGGGTAGCCTCCAACCTGATGACATGAACTTCCGTTAATGCCCCTCCTCCCCTTCTTACACCATCCTTGACATATTTAGTTGTTTTTTTCCCTCTCTCTCTGCCCATCACCCTGCCTGTTCTACATCTCCCTCTGGTGCTCCCCTCCCCCTTTCTTTCTCCTAGGCCTCCCGTCCCATGATCCTTTCCCTTCTCCAGCTCAGTATAGCTTTCGCCAATCACCCTTCCAGCTCGTAGCTTCATCCCACCCCCTCCAGTCTTCTCCTATCATTTCGCATTTCCTCCTCACCCCACTACTTTCAAATCTCTTAGTATATTTCCTTCCATTTAGTCCTGACGAAGGGTCCCGGCCCGAAACGTCGACAGCGCTTCTCCTTATAGATTCTGCCTGGCCTGCTCTATTCCACCAGCATCCTCTGTGTGTTGTTTGAATCTCCCACTCTGCCCATTGTCCCCTCTCAGTGTCGGCTCAGAACTGAGAAACTGATATGGGGTTGAAGGGAGGACTAAATCCAGACATCAACTGTCTCACACAATTCCCTGTGAACGCAGTGAGGGAGGCGTTTGGGGCGAGAGGGGGAGTGGCAGAGACGATGGGGCTCTATGTTTGTGGTGAGTGGTGTGGAATGCGTATCGGGGATGAAGGGGATATCTGAGGATGGGAATGTGGTAGGTGAAGAAGGGGTTGAAGGAGTCGGAGAAACGTAGAAACATAGAAAACCTACAACACAATACAGGTCCTTCGCATCCCTCAGAAATTACTAGGCTTAACTGTAGCTCTCTATTTTTCTAAGCTCCATTTACCTTTCCAAAAGTCTCTTAAAAGTCCCTGTCGTATCCGCCTTCACCACCGTTGCCAGCAGCCCATTCCACGCACTCACCACTCTCTGAGTAAAAGACTTACCACTGATATCTCCTCTATACCTACTCCCCAGCACTATAAACCTGTGTCCTCTTGTGGCAACCATTTCAGCGCCGGGAAAAAAGCCTCTGACGATCCACACGATCAATGCCTCTCATCATATTATACACCTCAATCAGGTCACCTCTCGTTCTCTTTCGCTCCAAGGGGGAAAGTCCGAGATCACTCAACCTATTCTCAGAAGACATGCTCCCTAATCCAGGCGATATCCTTGTAAATCTCCTTTGCACCCTTTCTATTGCTTCCAAATGCTTTCTGTAGTGAGGCGAACAGAACTAAGCACAGTACTCCAAACGGGATCTGACCAGTACCCTATATAGCTACAACATTACCTCTCGGCTCCTAAACACAATTCCAGGATTGATGAAGGCCAATACACCCGTACTCCTTCTTAACTACAGAGTCACCTGCGCAGCTGCTTTGAGTGTGCTATGCACTCGGATCCCGAGATCCCTCTGATCCTCCACACTGCCAAGAGTCTTACCATTAATACTATATTCTGTCATCACATTTGACCTACCAAAATGAACCACCTCACACTTAATCTGTATTGAACATCTGCCACTTCTCAGCCGTTTTGCATCCTATCAATGTCCTGCTGAAACCTCTGGCAGCCCTCCACCCTATCCACAACACCCCCAACCTTTGTGTCATCACTATCTCTATAATCCTCTCCCACGGAGAGATCTGACACCTGACCAGGTTCGTTTCTCAATACCAAATCAGGTACATCCTCTCCTCTTGTAGGCTAATCTACATATTGTGTCAAGGAACCTTCCGGAATACATCTAACAGACTCCATTCCATCTAAACCCATTACTCTATGGAGATGGCAATCGATACTTGCGCCACAGGGAACCGTACTCTCTCCGGTCCTGTTCACCCTGTACACATCTGACTTCCAATATAACTCGGAGTCCTGCCATGTGCAGAAGTTCGCTGATGACACGGCCATAGTGGGGTGTGTCAGGAATGGACAGGAGGAGGAGTATAGGAAACTGATACAGGACTTTGTGATATGGTGCAACTCAAACTACCTGCGTCTCAATGTCACCAAGACCAAGGAGATGGTGGTGGACTTTAGGAGATCTAGGACTCATATGGAGCCAGTGATCATTAATGGAGAATGTGTGGAGCAGGTTAAGACCTACAAGTATCTGGGAGTACAGTTGGACGAGAAGCTAGACTGGACTGCCAACACAGATGCCTTGTGCAGGAAGGCACAGAGTCGACTGTACTTCCTTAGAAGGTTGGCGTCATTCAACGTCTGCAGTGAGATGCTGAAGATGTTCTATAGGTCAGTTGTTGAGAGCGCCCTCTTCTTTGTGGTGGCGTGTTGGGGAGGAAGCATTAAGAAGAAGGACGCCTCGCGTCTTAATAAGCTGATAAGGAAGGCGGGCTCTGTCGTGGGCAAAGTACTGGAGAGTTTAACATCGGTAGCTGAGCGAAGGGCGCTGAGTAGGCTACGGTCAATTATGGAAAACCCTGAACATCCTCTACATAGCACCATCCAGAGACAGAGAAGCAGTTTCAGCGACAGGTTACTGTCGATGCAATGCTCCTCAGACAGGATGAAGAGGTCAATACTCCCCAATGCCATTAGGCTTTACAATTCAACTGCCAGGACTTAAGAACTTTTTAAAGCTATTATTAATGCTTTTTGAGCTAGTGATTTAGATGCATATCATATTATTACTGAGTTAAGTATTGTATTGTATGTAATGAGTTTTTGCTACAACAAGTGTATGGGACATTGGAAAAAAATGTTGAATTTCCCCATGGGGATGAATAAAGTATCTATCTATCTATCTATCTATCTATCTAACACTGTTATTATTACAGCTTTCCAGGATTTGTTTCACTATAGGCTCCTCGATATCCCTGTTACTATTAGGCAACCTATAAAAACACTCCGTAAAGTTCATGACCTCTTCCTGTACCTAACGTGCAGCTACAGAGACTCCGTAGACAATCCCTCCTCGGCGTCCACCTTTTCCGCAGATGTGACACGACCTC
The DNA here is from genome assembly GCF_048418815.1 of Hemitrygon akajei. NCBI lineage: Eukaryota > Metazoa > Chordata > Chondrichthyes > Myliobatiformes > Dasyatidae > Hemitrygon > Hemitrygon akajei. Next base: position 1,526,893 of record NW_027331922.1, read on the forward strand.
TGATCAAACGTGCCACGCTCCCATTTCTTTTCCCACCCTCCCAGTCCTTTCTGAAACATCTAGAACCTGGCACATGAATGAACAAATCCTATCCCTGAGCCATCCAACCCTCTGTAATGACCACTACATCATCTCTCCAAGTACTGATCCACGGTCTAAGCTCTCCGCTTTGTTCACAACACTCCGAGGTAACATAGACATAGCAAGCCTTCGGTCTGAGCTCGCCCCTTCCCTATAAGCTCCGTTTACACCCTCTCGCACTGTCTCCAAGCTTTAAGCCAACCTCCTCTTCCCTAGTCACTTAAGTTCGCTTCGCAGCCCCCACTTCCCCGCCAACAATTCTAGTTTAGTGATAGGACGGAGTGGAGGGAGATTCACTCTGTGTCTGACCCCGGGAGTGTGTGATTGGACGGTGTGGAGGAAGATTCACTTTGTGTCTGACCCCGGGAGTGTGAGACGGGACGGAGTGGAGGGAGATTCACTCTGTGTCTGACCCCGGGAGTGTGTTCTTGGACGGTGTGGAGGGAGATTCACTCTGTGTCTGATCCCGGGAGTGTGTGATGGGACGATGTGGAGGGAGATTCACTCTGTGTCTGACCCCGTGAGTGTGTGATGGGACGATGTGGAGGGAGATTCACTCTGTGTCTGACCCCGGGAGTGTGTGATGGGACGGTGTGGAGGGAGATTCACTCTGTGTCTGACACCGGGAGTGGGTGATGGGACGGTGTGGAGGGAGATTCAATTTGTGTCGGATCCCAGGAGTGGGTGATGGGACACCTTGGATGGAGATTCACCACATGACTGACCCCGGGAGGGTATGATTGGACAGTGAGGACGAAGGTTCACTTTGTGTCGGACCCCAGGAACGTGTGATGGGACATTCTGCTTCATTCTGCGTCTGATGCCGGTTGTGTTTGCTGGGATGGTGTGGAGCGATCTCCCTATGTGTGATCCCGGGAGTGTGTGATGAGACGGTATGGAGGGATATTCACTCTGTTTCTGATCCCGGGAGTATGTGATTGGAGGGTGTGGAAGGAGTTTCACTCTGTTTCTGGCCCGGGAGTGTGTGATGGGACGGTGTGAAGGAAGCCTCATATTTTGTCTGACCGCGGGGTTCTGCGATGGGACTGTGTGGAGAGAGCTTCTCTCTCTGTCTGACCACGGAATTCTGTGTTGGGAAGGAGGGGAGGGAACTTCTCACTGTGTGTGATGGGACGTGTGTCATGGGAAGGTGTGAAGGGAGCTTCAAACTGTTTCTGACCGCGGGAGTGTGTCATGGGACTGTATGGAGTAAGCTTCACTTTGTGTGCCCGACCACCGGACCATCTGTGATGACGATGCGGAAGGAGCTTCACTCAGTGTCTGCTCCCGCGATTGTGTGACGGGACGGAGTAGAGTGACATTCACTCCGTATCTGATCCTGGGAGTGGGTGAAGGAACGGTGTGGAAGGAGGTTCACCCCATGTCTGACCCCGAGTACGTGTGATGGGAGAGTATGGAGGGAGCTTCACTCTGTATCGCATCCCGTGGTTGTGTGGTGAGACGGCGTGGCGGGAGAATCACTCTGTGTCTGACCCCGGGAGTGGGAGAAAGGACGGTGTGGGGGGAGGTTCATTTTTCGTCTGACCCCGAGGTTTTGCGATGGGTCGGTATTGAGAGAGCTTCTCTCTGTGTGTGAACACGGAATTCTGTGTTGGGACGGAGGGGATGGAACTTCTCACTGTGTGTGGTCCCGTGCGTGTGTCATGGGACGGTGTGAATGGAGTTTCACCCTGTTTCTGACCCCGGGATTGTGTGATGGGACGGTGTGTTTGAAGCCTCACTTTGTCAGGCTCCGGACAGTGTGGAGTCATCCTCACATGGTCTCGCACAAATTTCCTCCTCGATTGAGCTCATTTCCAGCAGCTTCGAACCATTGTTTCAACATTCTTTCTTCGCCTCATCGTGAGGTTTAATGAGATAACAAGCGCCTTTCCTGTTGATCCATCCCTGTGAACACGTTTATTCTGTAAATGGGAAACAGAGAACAGTGAGTGACGATCTGAGGTTTGCTGACAGAGAAATTCTGAACCCACAGAGAGACATCATGTCGTCGCTGATGTAAATAGTCACGGGTACCCTCACTGAAGAATGCAACCATCCATTTTTCTCATGATCGCTCACTGTAGATATCTGTCCTGAAGACACACAACCCAAGTTCAGGAACTGTTATTTCCCCTCAGCGATCAGGAAGAGGGTACGGGGGACTCACGGCCCACACCAGCCGGTACAGAAACCGCTAAAACCCCTCAACCATATGGAAGGATGTACAGGAGCCTCGGGGCCCATACCACCAGATTCAGGGACAGTTATTACCCCTCAACCACTCGGAAGGAGGTACAGGTACCTTTGGACTAACACCGCAGGTCCTGGAAAATTTATTACCCCTCAACCATCAGGAACGGTTCCAGAAGCCTCAGGACTCACACCACCAGGTTCAGGAACATTATGACCCCTGAACCATCAGAAATAAGGTACTCAGAACTCACATCACCAGGGTCTGTAACTGTTATAACCCCTCAACCATCAAGAAGGGGGTACAGGAGCCGTTGTTTAAAGAACGCTCTAAAATTAATCCGGGAAAGTACTGGCCGGTAAGTCTGACGTTTGTAGTAGGTAAATTATATGGAAGAGTACTAAGACATTGGACCTACAAGTATTTGGATAGACATGGACGTATTAGGGAGAGTTAAAATGGCTTTGATTGTGCTAGGTCATATTTAAAAAACCTATTACAGTTTTCGAGGAGGTTACCAGGAAAGTGGATGAAGAGAAGGCAGTGGATGCTGTCTACATGGACTTCAGTAAAGCCTATTACAATGTCCTGTATGGGAGATATGTTGGAAGATTCAGTCGCTAGGTATACATAATGAAGGAGTAAATTGAGTTAGATATTGACTCAGAGGGTCAAACCAGAGAGTAGTAGTGGAGGATTGCTTCTCTGAGTGGAGGTCTGTGACTTGTAGTGTGTCAAATGGATCAGAGCTGGTTCAATTGTTGTTTGTCATCTATATCATGGATCTGGAAGATAATGTGGTAAATTAGATCAGCAAATTTGCTGATGATACAAAGATTGGAGATGCAGTGGATAGTGAGGAAGGTTTCAAACGCTTCCAGAGGGATTTTGACCAGACGGAAAAATGGGCTGAAAAATGGCAGATGGAGTTTAATACAGACATGTGTGAGGTATTGCAGTTTGGAAGGACAAATCAAGGTAGAACATACAAGGTAAATGATAGGGCACTGAGGAGTGCAGTAGAACAGAGGGATTCGGGAATACAGATACAAAACACCGTAAAAGTGACTTTCACAGGTAGACAGGGTCGTAAATAGAGCTTTTGGTATATAGGCCTTTATAAATCAAAGAACTGAGTATAAGAGTTAGAATGCTATGGGGAGTTTACATAAGGCATTGGTGAGGCCGAATTTGGAGGATAGTGTGCAGTATTCGTCACCGAATTACAGGAAGGATATTAATAAGGTTCAAAGAGTGCAGAGAAGGTTTACAAGGATGTTGCCGGGACTTGAGAAACTTAGTTACAGAGAAAGGTTGAATAGGTTTGGACTTTATTCCCTGGAGCGTAGAAGAATGAGGGGTGATGTGATAGAGGTATATAAAATTATGATGGGTACAGATAGAATGCATGCATGCAGGCTTTTTCCACTGAGGCTAGGGGAGAGAAAAAGCCAGAGGACATGGGTGAAGGGGAAATGTTTAAAGGCAAAATTGGGGGGGGGGTTTATTTCTTCACACAGAGAGTGGTGGAATTGTGGAATGAGTTGCCAGGTGAAGTGGTAAATGCGGGCTCATTTTTAACATTTAAGAAAAACTTGGACAGGTACATGGATGGGAGGTTTATGGAGGGATATGGTCCAGGTGCTGGTCAGTGGGACGAAGCAGAAAAATGTTTCAGCACAGCCAGGAAGGGCCTAAAGGCCTGTTTCCCTGCTGTAATGTTCTATCTTTCTGTGGTTCTAACAATCTGCAATCTCTCTGCAGATCTGTTCCTCCGAATCGAGCAGAGTATTCTCTGGTCAAAAATTTAACTCCAATGTCATCGCAATACATTTCTTATTCCTCATTTGCTCACTTCCATTCATGAAGGAAGAGCAGTAGATGCAGGTTATACGGATTTCAGCAAAGCATTTGATAAAGTACCCCACTCAAGGCTTATTGTGTAAGGAGGCATGGGATCCAAGGGCACTTACTTTGGGGTTCCAGAACTGGCTTGCCCATAGAAGTGGTTTTCCATCGTGGCTGTAGAAGGGTCATATTCTGCATGGAGGTCGGAGATCAGTGGTGTGCCTCAGGGATCTGTTCTGGGACCTTCACTCTTCCTGCTTTTTTTTTATAAATGACCTGGGTGAGGAAGTGAAGGGATGGGTTATTAAGATTGCTGATGACACAAAGGTTGGAGGTGTTGTGAATAGGGTAGCGGGCAGTTATAAGTTACAGTGCGAGATTGATAGAATGTAAAACCGGGCTGAGAAATCGCAGATGGAGTTCAACCCAGATAAAAGTGAAGTGGTTCATTCTGGTAGGTCAAATATTATGGCAGAATATAATATTAGTGGTAAGAATCTTGGCAGTGTGGAGGATCAGAGGGATCTTGTGGTCTCAGTACATAGGACACTCAGAGGAACTGCACAGATTGACTCTGTGGTTAACAGGGCATACGGTGTAGTGGTCTTCATAAACGGCGAAATTGAATTTAGTAGCCCAGAGGTAATGTTGCAGCTACTTCGGACCCTGGTCAGACCCACTTGGAGTATGGTGCTTAGTGCTGGACGCCTCACAAGTATGTACCTCAAGAATACTTGACAAGAGAGAAATATTTAATGAACATACTGCTGGTGGCTGGTAAAAAAAAAACTCTTACTAGGAAATGTTTATCAGAAGAGAGCCCAGCTTTAAACGCAAGGATGGAAATTATAAAGGACATTTACAAAATGGAGAAGAAAACAGCATCTGTTACTCATAAATTGGAACAATTTGATTCATACTGGGGAAAATATTTTAACCACATAACACCTCATAGGCCTGATTTTATTCTCACAAAACAATGAATATGTTGTTAAAAAAAAGATCACTTCCTACTTGTACATCGTTTTCTCCTTTGGCTTGTTCTTTCTTTCCTCTCTGTCCTATAAGTGTAAACCTCAGATAAATATCATGTGGAGATTTGTGGCATATATGTCTATATGATTTCTGTGTACAATATCTGAGATACATCATATGGAAATGTATGATTGATGGTGAATTTCAATAAAAAAAAAAGAAAAACATTTGAAATAGTACCGAGGAGATTCACGAGGAAATTACCTGGATCGTGGAGCATGCTTTATGAAAACAGGTTGAGTGAAATCAGCCTTTTCTCTTTGGAGCAAAGGAGGATGAAAGGTGACATGATAGGGGAGTATAAGATGATGAGAGGCATTGAACGTGTGTATCGTCAGGGGCTTTTTCCCAGGGCTGAAATTGTTGCCACAAGAGGACACAGGTTTAAGGTGCTGCGGAGTAGGTACGGAGGAGATGTCAGGGGTAAGTGATTGACGCAGAGAGTAGTGAGTGCGCGGACTGGGCTGCCGGTAACGGTGGTGGAGGCGTATACAATAGGGTATTTTAAGAGAATTTTGGATAGGTACATGGGGCTTAGCAAAATAGAGGGCTATGTGTAGGTCTAGACATTTCTAAGGTAGCGTCATGTTCGGCACAACTTGTGGGCCGAAGGGCCTGTATGGTGTTGTAGCTTTTCTATGTTTCCATGTTTCCAGGCATAAAACCTAAATTGGACAAATTGTCTTGTCTGTTCTGACTGTGCTCTGCGGGGACATTTTCTCAGCCCTGTAATGTCACCCCTCCTCCTGTAATTCCTTCTGTTTACTCTCGTCTAAAATAGGGAAACCCGAAATATCTTGCTGTCCTGCTTGCTCCTCCTACACCCAATTCTCAATAATGGCTGAAATATCATATTCACTGTGTTGATTCATGCCCTGAGCTCAACTGCATTTCTTAGAAGCTTCCTGCATTGAAATATACGGAGCTCAGGGGACCAATCGCATGATGCACAACCTTTCGATTCCTGCCTTTTTCTGAGGTCTTAACAATATCTGTCTCCAGATCGACTCCGCTGTCTGCTCTCTGAATCCCATCATCCTGCAAATTGATTTCAAACACTCTGCCAAAGACTCTCATGCACAGTCCTGACAAACCTTCCCGCTAGGAAAAACAAACAAACAGACAAACCGTCTTCCATCTCTTCTGTTGACATCTCACGTTCCTTGGAATAAACACAATGAATTCTGAATCCCTCCCATCTGCACCGTAGCTTGAGCCACATGCTAAACTGTATGGTCTTCCTCGGTCTGGGCACACTGGGACGGGTGGTGGTCCTGTCCTTTAATTTAATAGCTAAATCCCTGACCTCACTCTGCTGAAACACCTTCACATACATATCGATTTTATTGAAACATATATGGACCAGGACGTCGAGCTGCTCACTCACCCAATTAAGAATCATTGAATCTTTTTTTTTTTTTTGCTATTGCAGTTTAGCCTCTTTCTGGTGCACTTAAGACAACTACATTATTTCAAGGTGTTAGGAGAGGGGTCACAGAACATTCCCATTGAAATCCTCTCAATTCACATCTAACCCTGTCGTGCTCTCCACCCTCAACATTTTTAATCAATTTCGCTGCCACTATACGTTCACATCAGTTCAGTTTTGGGCCCCGTTCATAGAAACCATCTATTTCTTCCCTCCACACTCGATTCAGATTTTAGACAATGGGGTTTGAACGGTCTTATGCGCATTAAGGATTTGTGCACTGATAATATATTTAATAGTTTTGATAACCTGTGCAGTAAATATGGCCTTCCGCATAATCATTGTTCTCAATACCTGCAGATTCTCCAGTTTGTCAAGGAAAAATCTCCCTCTTTTCCTGATCTACCACCTACTATGTTTTGGGACAAACTCACTCTTAGCTTTAATAATAAAGTGCTGAACTCTGTACTATACTCTCAGCTGATGTCTTTGGCAGTTCAAGATCGAAACAAAACTACGACTAGCTGGGAGGATGACGGTGTGGATCTGGCTGAGGAATATTGGGCAAAAGCACTGAATAGGGTTCATTCCTCGTCATCATGTGCTAGACTCGGGCTCATACAATTTAAAGTTTTACACGGTACATTTAAGTAAAGCCAGGCGTGCTGACATATATCCTGGGACAGATGCTAGCTGTGACAGGTGTGACGTGGTACACATTGGAAGGACAAACTCCAAGGCAAGAGTACAGAGTAATTGGCAGGTTACATGGTAGTATGAATGAGCAGAGGGATCTAGGGGTACATGTCCATAGATCCCTGAAAGTTGCCTCACAGGTAGATAGGGTGGTTAAGAAAGCTAATGGAGTGTTAGTTTTCATAAGTCGAGGGATAGAGTTTAAGAGACAAGATGTAATGATGCTGCTATATAAAACTATGGTTAGGCCACACTTGGAGTACTGTGTCCAGTTCTGGTCGCCTCATTATAGGAAGGATGTGGAAGTGTTGGAAATTGTACAAAGGAGATTTACCAGGATGCTGCCTGCTTTAGAGAGTATGGATTATGATCAGAGATTAAGGGAGCTAGGGCTTTACACTTTGGAGAGAAGGAGGATGAGAGGAGACATGATAGAGGTGTACAAGATATTAAGAGGAGTAGACAGAGCGTACAGCCAGCGGCTCTTACCCAGGCACCACTGCTCAGTACCAGCGGACATGATTTTAAGGTAAGAGAAGGGAAGTTCAAGGGGGATATTAGAGAAAGGTTTTTCACACAGAGAGTGGTTGATGCGTGGAATGCACTGCCTGAGTCAATGGTAGAGGCAGATACTAGACAGGTTTATGGAAGAATTTAAGGTGTGGGGATATATGGGAGCGTGGGTTTGAGGGTCGGCACAACATTCTGGGCCTAAGGGCCTGTAATGTGCTGTATTATTCTATGTTCGATGTTCCTTCAATCCGGCTGGTTTAGTTCATGCATTTTGGTCTTTCCCACGGCTTGATGATACCTGGGCACTGGTTTTTAAAATTATCAGTGAGGTTTTGGGGGTGACACTGAAACCTTACCCGCTTATAGCTGTATTTGGTGTGGAGATGATGTTTTGGGTTTAGTTGCAAAGCAGTCGGATATCATTTCACTTACATCGCTTTTGGCCCGTAGGAGAATCTTGCTGGTCTGGAAATCTGCCACTACCCCATCTGCTGCTGCTTGGTTAGAGGACGTAATGTTTTTTTTCCTGAAATTAGAAAAGATTAAATTCACTCTGAGGGCGTCAGTGAGAAAGTGCTATACGGAATGGGGGCCTTTCTTGTCATATTTTGGGAGTCTTAAGTAATGACCTAATAGTTGAGGGCATTTGACTGTACTTGGAAAGTTGCTTCTCTTTTAACACGCATATGGTTTACCTCACAGGGTGGTTGATGAATTGTAATATGAGTGTATTCTGGATAATCTGAGATGTTGTAGATGTGTGTGGGACTTCGTCTTGACGTAGTGTGGGGGTATGGCTGTGAAATGTCCGTACTTGTATTTGTGAAGTGTTGTATTGTAAATACATTAGCTGTCATTGTATGTTCGGGGGGAGGGGGGGGTGGGTGAGGGGATCTTTGTTCAGGGGTAAGATACAAAAGCAAAATGGAGGAAAATGTAATCCATTATGTATCCTATATTGTGCCGTTCCTTCAGTAAAATATATTATTAAAACAATAATCGTAGAGAAGGGATGGTGTGCTGTGAAAAGAGGAAGGAAGGGGAGGAGAGTGGGGCCACAGAAAGGGTGTTCAGATTCAGCCGTTGGAGCAGAACGTGTGAGGCATCATTTTCCTGCTCCATTTTTCTGATTGGAGTCTGTTTAAACGCCGAAATCTACT